>NC_052031.1:295210-332109 GCF_015832195.1 Motacilla alba alba | reverse complement strand
GCCGCTGGGTGCTGCTGTACTTCGGCTTCACGCACTGCCCGGACGTGTGTCCCGAGCAGCTGGAGAGGCTGAGCCGCGCCGTGGAGCTGCTGGAGCGCCAGCCGGCGCCGCCGCCGCTGCAGCCGCTCTTCGTCACCGTGGACCCCGAGCGCGACGACGCGGCGGCGCTGGAGCGCTACCTGCGGGACTTCCACCCGCGCCTGCTGGGGCTCACCGGCACCCCCGAGCAGGTGCGCGCCGCCGCCGCCGCCTTCCGCGTCTACGTCAGCGCCGGGCCCCGCGACGCCGACGGGGACTACATCGTGGATCACTCGGTGCTGACGTTCCTCCTGGACCCCGACGGCGTCTTCCGGGACTGCTACGGGCGCTCGCGCACGGCCGAGGAGCTGGCGCGCAGCGTCAGGGCGCACGTGGACGCCTACGAGCCGCTGCCGCCCGCCGAGGAGGACAATAAACGGCCGTGACGCCCCCGGCAGCACGCGGTGTTGGGGTACGGGGCACGGGGAGGGACGGGGGACAGTCCTGGCAGAGCGCACACGGCCTGCAGGGGTGGCACGTGGCGGGGGAGGGACAGGGGACAGCCCTGGCAGAGCGCACACGGCCTGCAGGGGTGGCACGTGGCGGGGGAGGGACGGCTGACAGCTCCCGATGTTCCCCAGGTGTGGCCTGTGGGAGGGACAGAGCCCACACCCTGCAGGGGAGGGGACATCTGACACCCCCGGGTGTGTCCCGTGGAGGGGACAGAGGCCACACCCTGCAGGGGAGGGGACATCTGACACCCCCAGGTGTGTCCCGTGGGGGGGACAGAGCCCACACCCTGCAGGGGAGGGGACATCTGACACCCCCGGGTGTGTCCCGTGGGGGGGACAGAGCCCACACCCTGCAGGGGAGGGGACATCTGACACCCCCAGGTGTGTCCCGTGGGGGGGACAGAGCCCACACCCTGCAGGGGTGGCACATGGGGGCAAAGGAACAGCTGACAGCCCCCAGTGCCCCCCCAGGTGTGTCCCATGGGGGGCACAGCCCTGACAGAGGCCACACCCTGCAGGGGTGACACATGGCAGGGTAGGGACAGCTGACAGCCCCCGGGTGTGTCCCATGGTGGGGACAGAGGCCACACGCTGCAGGGGAGGGGACATCTGACACCCCCAGGTGTGTCCCGTGGGGGGGACAGCCCTGACAGAGGCCACACTCTGCAGGGGTGGCACATGGGGGGCAAAGGGACAGCTGACAGCCCCCAGTGCCCCCCAGGTGTGTCCCGTGGGAGGCACAGAGCCCACACTCTGCAGGGGTGGCACATGGGGGCAAAGGGACAGCTGACAGCCCCCAGGTATGTCCCAGGTGTGTCCCATGGGAGGGACAAAGCCCTGCAGGGGTGGCACATGGCAGGGAGAGGACACCTGACAGCCCCCAGTGCCCCCAGGAATGGTCTGGGATGAGGGAGGCTTTGAGTGGGCAGGTAGAGGGACCCCCAGGTGTGTCCTGTGGGAGGGACAGAGTCCTGCAGAGCCCACACCCTGCAGGGGTGGCACATAGAGGGGGATGTCTGACACCCCCAGTGTCCCCCAGGTGTGTCCCGTGGGAGGGACAGAGCCCTGCAGGGGTGGCACATGGCAGGGAGGGGACACCTGGCAGCCCCCAGCGTCCCCAGGAAGGGTCTGGGATGAGGGAGGCTTTGAGTGGGCAGGTAGAGGGACCCCCAGGTGTGTCCTGTGAGGGGGAGAACCTGGTTGGAGGGACCCCCACCAGACCCCACTGCCCCCCAGCGATGTCACGTGGCAGGGAGGGACCCCTGCAGCCCCCCAGGCGTGTCCCATGGGGCAGGGGGCTCTGCCTAGGGGAGCGAAGTGACCCCTCCCCAAAGGCTGACAAAAGGTAGGTGGGCAGAGGGACCCCCCAGCCTCTCCCACCCCCTGTAGCCCCCCCAGACCCCTCCCCATGGCTGGGGGTCCCTGTGCAGGTGACTGAAGTGACCCCCTGAGGCCCCTCCCCATGGCTGGGGGTCCCTGTGCAGGTGACTGCAGTGACACCCCCCAGACCCCTCCCCATGGCTGGGGGTCCCTGTGCAGGTGACTGAAGTGACACCCCCAGACCCCTCCCCATGGCTGGGGGTCCTTGTGCAGGTGACTGCAGTGACACCCCCCAGACCCCTCCCCATGGCTGGGGGTCCCTGTGCAGGTGACTGCAGTGACCCCCCCACCCCTGTAGCCCCCCAGACCCCTCCCCGCAATCCCTGTGTGGCCGAATCCCGTGACCCCTCCACCCCCAGGGAAGCGGCCCGTGCTGAGCAGGGGGTTTATTGGGGGCCGGGGTCTCTCTGCGAGGGCAGCTGGAAGCTCTGGAACCTCTCGTGCGCCGGGCGGGCCGAGAGCAGCCGCAGCCGCGCCGTGTCCAGCGCCGCCTCCAGCCCCGGCTCCTGCGCCAGCTCCACCTCCGCGTCGTTGGCCTGGGGAGGGGACGCGGGGGTGGGCGGGGGTCCCGGCGCGCCCGGCGACCCCCCCCGGGAGCCCCCGAAGCCTTACCAGCTGCAGCGAGGCCAGCAGGTAGCGGCACACCTCGAAGGGCGGCTGCCCGGCCACCAGGCTGGCCAGCGAGCGCCACCGGCCCAGCTCCGCGCAGCGCCCCGTCAGCTGCAGCCCGTAGGCACGGACGTCGAAGGGGACACGGCTCTCCTGGGGGACAGCGAGGGGACAGCAAGGGTCAGGGAGTGTCACTGGTCAGTGCCAGCCCATAGGCATGGACGCCGAAGGGGACACGGCTCTCCTGGGGGACAGCGAGGGGACAGGGAGTGTCACTGGTCAGTGCCAGCCCATAGGCATGGACGTCAAAGGGGACACGGCTCTCCTGGGGGACAGTGAGGGGACACAGAGGGTCAGGGAGTGTCACTGGTCAGTGCCAGCCTGTACCCACAGACATGGAATGGGGAACAGGACTCCTGGGGGACAGCGAAGGGACAGGGAGGGTCAGTGCCAGCTCATAGGCCTGGACATGGAACGGGACACGGCTCTCCTGAGGGACAGCAAGGGGACAGGGAAGGTCAGGGAGTGTCACTGGCCAGTGCCAGCCCATAGGCTCAGACATTGAATGGGACACGGCTCTCCTGGGGGACAGCGAGGGGGCAGGGAGGGTCACTGGTCAGTGCCAGCCTGTGGGACATGGAACGGGACACGGCTCTCCTGAGGGACAGCGAGGGGACAGCAAGTGTCACTGGTCAGTGCCAGCCCATAGGCCTGGACATCAAAGGGGACACGGTTCTCCTGGGGGACAGCGAGGGGACAGCAAGTGTCACTGGTCAGTGCCAGCCCATAGGCCTGGACATCAAAGGGGACACGGCTCTCCTGGGGGACAGTGAGGGGACAGCAAGGGTCAGGGAGTGCCACTGGCCAGTGCCAGCTCGTGGGACATGGAACGGGACACGGCTCTCCTGAGGGACAGCAAGGGGACAGGGAGGGTCAGGGAGTGTCACTGGTCAGTGCCAGCCTGTGGGACATGGAACGGGACACGGCTCTCCTGAGGGACAGCGAGGGGACAGCAAGTGTCACTGGTCAGTGCCAGCCCATAGGCTGACATTGAATGGGACATGGCTCTCCTGGGGGACAGTGAGGGTCAGGGAGTGTCACTGGCCAGTGCCAGCTCGTGGGACATGGAACGGGACACGGCTCTCCTGAGGGACAGCAAGACAGGGAGGGTCAGGGAGTGTCACTGGTCAGTGCCAGCCCATAGGCTCAGACATTGAATGGGACATGGCTCTCCTGGGGGACAGTGAGGGTCAGGGAGTGTCACTGGTCAGTGCCAGCTCCTTCCCACGGACATGGGACGGGGCACAGGACTCCTGCAGCTATGAGGGGACAGGGCTGGGCAGGGGGCTCAGGGGTGGAGAGAGAGGGGCAGGGGGTGCTCGGGGGGGGGGGGCAGGGGACTCTGGGGTGGGTACAGCGTGTTCAGGGGCGAGCAGGGCAGTGCCAGCCCCCTGCCCAGCCCGGGCAGTGCCCCCCGGGTCCCGGCCCGGCTCCGTGCCTGCTCCTGCAGCAGCGGCTCCACGCGCTCCTCCCACTGCCGGATGCGCTGCGACAGCTCCGTCTCCTGCGCGAACTTCTGCGAGCTGGCCATGAACAGCTCCTGGGGACGGGACAGCCATGGGGACACCCCCGCGCTCCTGGGGACACCCCCAAGCCTCCTGGGGACACCCTGACCCTGCGGAGTCACCCCCGGGTGCCCGCACTGGCACCTACCACGTTCCTGCGCACCAGCTCCTCGTAGCCAGGCTCAGGGGGGTCTGCGGGAAAAGGGGGTCACCAGAGCAGGGGACAGCACCCTGCCAGCCCAGGGGAGGGACGGGGGACAGACTGGGGACAGATGGGCCGGGGAACTGGGGAGGGAAGGGTCAGCAGCTCACCCAGGTTTCCTTCCTCTAGCTCCTCTGGCACCTCGGGCCCCATGTCCTCGTGCTCCACAAAATCATCTGCTGGGATGGGGAAACCACTCAGTGCCCCCTGAGACCCCCTCAGTGCCCCCTGGGACCCCCTCAGACCCCCAGGAGGGAAAGAAAGGCGCCCCAGGCTGGGGGGATTTGGGGTTTTGGGTTCCAGCACCTGCCCCTTCCTCGCTGTCAGCCCCACACTCGTGCTCCAGCGCTGGCTCCAGCTCCCTCAGCAGCTCCTGGGGGAAGGAACAGCCCTGAGCCCCCCCGAGCACCCCCAGAGCGTGGCAAGGGGGTGCTGGAGCCCCCCCAGTCCCCAGTTTAGCCTGCACCCCACTCACCCCCCGGCTCTGGAGCTTCCTGTGTGCCGCCAGCCGCTCCTTGAACTGCCGCCAGTACAGCACCTCCAGGTCTGCGGGGGTGGGGAACAGGGATTTGGGGTGGCCCCTCTGCGCCCCCCCAAAGCAGAACCCCCCCAGGCATCCCAGGCCCTTCTCCTTTGCAGGAGCTGGTGTCCATTCCCAGTTTTGGGGTGTCCTCCCCACTACAGGATCCCATCCCTGGTGTCCATTGCCCCCAGTTTTGGGGTGTCCTCCCCACTACAGGATCCCATCCCTGGTGTCCATTGCCCCCAGTTTTGGGGTGTCCTCCCCTCCATGCCCTCCCCACTGCAGAATCCCATCCCTGGTGTCCATTGCCCCCAGTTTTGGGGTGTCCTCCCCACTGCAGGATCCCATCCCTGGTGTCCCCCCCAGTTTTGGGGTGTCCTCCCCACTGCAGGATCCCATCCCTGGTGTCCCCCCCCCCCAGTTTTGGGGTGTCCTCCCCTCCACGCCCTCCCCACTGCAGGATCCAGCCCCTGGTGTCCCCAGGACAGGGCACGTGTCCCTGCCCGTGTCCCCTCACCTGCGAAGGTGGGGCCCTTCCTCCTGCTCTTCCGGCCCTCTGTGATGTTGTTGTCTGGGGGGAGCAGATCAGGAATAATCATTGGATGGAAATTCCATGGATTTATCAAAGTTGGAAAAGCCCTCTGAGCCCATCAAGTCCCCCCCAGCACTGCCAAGGCCACCCCTGCCCGTGTCCCCAAGTGCCACACGCACAAGGCTGTTAAATCCTTCTGTTAAAGATTTTCAAATCCTTTTGGATCTCAGTCCCACGGGATTCACTCACAGGCTGCAGAGAACCATCTCGTGAAATCCTGCAGCTTCCTCGGGCCCCTCCTCTTCCTCTTGCCTCCAACCACATCATCCAGCCCGTGTGGCACCAGGTAGGGCCTCCCTGCAGGTGACACGGGTGACACCGGGTGTGCGGCCACCACAAGGGGCTGGGAAGGGGCCCCTCTGGATGTCCTGGGGCTGGAATGACCCAGCATGGGGACAGGGACACTTGAGGGTGTCCAGTGGGGCTGGGAGTGATCCATTGTGGGGCTGGAATGACCCAGCGTGGGGACAGGGACACTTGAGGGTGTCCAGCGGGGCTGGGAGTGATCCATTGTGGGGCTGGGAAGGACCTGCCATGGGGACAGGGACACTTGAGGGTGTCCAGCAGGGCTGGGAGTGATCCATTGTGGGGCTGGGAAGGACCTGCCATGGGGACAGGGACACTTGAGGGTGTCCAGCAGGGCTGGGAGTGATCCATTGTGGGGCTGGGAAGGACCTGCCATGGGGACAGGGACACTTGAGGGTGTCCAGCAGGGCTGGGAGTGATCCATTGTGGGGCTGGGAAGGACCTGCCATGGGGATGGGGACATGTGGCTGGGAATGACCCCCCGTGGGACTGGGAATGTCCCTCCATGAGCTGGGAATGACCCCCTGTGGGAGCAGCAGTACCCCACTGTGGGACTGGGGACACTGAGGGACACCTAGCCAGGAATGACCCTCTGTGGGGCCAGGAGTGACCCTCCCATGGGATTGGGAAGGACCCACAATGGAGCCGGGAATACCGAGGGATATGGGGCTGGGAATGACCGGCTGTGGGGCTGGGGACACCGAGGGATGACCCACCACGGGCCGTGCTGTCCCTGCTCCCCTGGAGCTGCCCGGTTCCCCCGGGAATACCTTTCCTGAAGGGCTTGTCCTCGGAGTCTCCGAAGGGGTCGAGGCTCTGCCACGGATTGGGCTCCTCCTGGCACGGGGGCGAGCGTGGGCAGGGGCTCCGGGGCATCCCAGGGGTCCCATCCTGCCCAGATCTGGGATCTCCCTGGCTCCAGGGCCCCCCTTACCTTGCTGAGGGCTTTGGGGTCCTGGCTGGGGGGTCTCTCCCGCAGGACGTACCCCCGGGTCCGGGGTGTGCTCTGGGGGGCACGGAGAGGGACAGTGAGGGGCTGGGGGACAGGGAAGGGCTGGGGTGGGGGGACCCAGGGGTCTGGGGAAGGAGTGACGGGCTCCAGGGAAGGAACAAGGGGATCCAGGGATCCCGGGAAGGAGTGGGGGGCTCCGGGGATCCCAGGAAGGAACAAGGGGCTTAAGGGATCCAGGGAAGGAACAAGGGGCTCCAGGGAAGGAACAAGGGCTCCAGGGATCCAGGGAAGGAACGAGGGGCTCCAGGGATCCAGGGAAGGAACGAGGGGCTCCAGGGATCCAGGGAAGAACGAGGGGCTCCAGGGATCCAGGCAAGGAGCACAGGCAGCCCCCCAAGCCCCTGCCCACGCAGACCCTCTGGGCCTCGATGTGTTCGTTAGGGACCGGGGTCACTTCCATGTCATCCTCCAGGGCCCCGGGAACGTCGTCATCGTCAGGTCCTGCAGCACCTGAGGGGTGGGAATGGGCAGAGGCTGCAGAAGCTTCCAGAACCCTTCATCCCACCCTGTCCGCCAAGGAATTCCTCCGGGAGCTTCTCCTGCCAGGGCCAAGGGGCAGCAGAGGGCAGCAGCAGGGAATGGTGCAGTTGGTTGGGGTGGAAAATCCCTCAGAGCCCAAATCCAAGCGTTCCCAGGGCTGCCAGGGCCTCCACTGCCCGTGTCCCCAAGTGCCACCCCTCCAGGGATGGGATCCCACCCCCGTGCCAGGCTGCACAGCCCTTTCCAGGAGGAAATTCCCCAAAATCCCCCCTGAGGCTCCCCTGGCCCAGCCTGAGGCCGCTCCCTCTCCTCCTGTCCCCGTTCCCTGGGAGCAGAGCCCGGTCCTGACTGTCCCCTGCTGCCAGGGACGAAGTCACCCCTCACCCTCCTCCCCAGCGTCCTGGATGGCCACAGGGACCCCAGGACAGCCCTGGCAGGTGCCACCCCTCACCTGCCTCCTCGCAGAAGCTCAGTGCCCGCGCCAGAGCCGCGCCGGCGCTCGGACGCTCCGCGGGGCTGGATCCCGGAGCCGCCCCTGGGGACAGTGACCGGTGAGCGCCGGCAGTGACGGGGACAGCGACACAGCCACCGCAGAGCCCCCGCGTACCTGCGGCCGTGCCCAGGCGCTGCTCCTGCTGCGGGTGGGTGGGGGAGAGCCCGGCCAGCTCCAGCAGGAAGGCGCCGGAGGCGTGGGGGGTGGAGGTGTTCATGCGGAAGTCCCTGCGGCTGGCCAGCACCTCGCCCCGCCGGCTGCGGGGACACCGGCACGCCACTGTCCCCAGAGTCCCCAGAGTCCCCCGGGCCAGCCCCCGGGCCGGCCCAGCGGCACCCCGGCCCTCCCAGCAGCGCGGGATGGCCGCGCACACCCCGGGATCTTCCTGCTCCTCCACGGATCCCAGCAGGAATTGTGTGTGCTGAGGGACCGCGGCTGGAGCAGGGCAGGGGACACGGGACAATGCCACCCAGGGCAGGGGACACGGGACAATGCCACCCAGGGATCCCGAATGGAGCAGGGGAGGGGACACGGGACAATCCCTCCCAGAGGAGGGGACATGGGACAATGCCACCCAGGGGAGGGGACACGGGACAATCTCTCCCAGGGACTGGAGCAGGGGAGGGGACACGGGACAATGCCACCATGGACTGGAGCAGGGGAGGGGACACGGGACAATCCCTCCCAGAGACTGGACTGGAGGAGGGGACACTGGACAATGCCATCAGGGACTGGAGCAGGGGAGGGGACACGGGACAATCCCACCCAGGAGAGGGGACACGGGACAATGCCACCAGGGACTGGAGCAGAGGAGGGGAGGGGGACAATGCCACCTAGAGGAGGGGACACAGGACAATGCCACCAGGGACTGGAGCAGGGGAGGGGACACAGGACAATCCCACCAGGATAGGGGACACGGGACAATGCCACCAGGGGCTGGAGCAGGGGAGGGGACACGGGACAATCCCTCCCAGGGACTGGACTGGAGGAGGGGACACGGGACAATGCCACCAGGGATTGGAGCAGGGGAGGGGACACGGGACAATCTTTCCCAGGGAAGGGGACACGGGACAATCCCACCAGGATAGGGGACACAGGACAATGCCACCAGGGACTGGAGCAGGGGAGGGGGACAATCCCACCCAGGAGAGGGGACACAGGACAATCCCAGCAGGGGAAGGTCACGGGACAATCCCAGGAGTGGCACCTCAGGAGGGGGTTATCCTTCTTCTCCCCCTCTTCCGGGGGCACCAGGGACATCGGGGTCAGGGGGACGATGTTCACGGCCTGGGAAGGGACAGGGGGGTGGCAGAGAGCCTGGGAAAGGTGTCATTGTCCCCAAGGCCACCACCCCGGCTGGATTCACCCGGGAAAATGGTGCCGTGGAGGGGAGGAAAGGAGGGAGGAAGGAAGGGATGGAAAGAGGAATAAAAGGGAGAAAATGAGGGAAAAGAAGAGGGGAAAGGAGGGGAAAGGCAGGGATGAAAAGAAGAGTAAAAAGAGGGGGAAAAGGAGGAATAAAAACAGGGAGGAAAGCAGGGCAAAAGGGAGAGGCAAGAAGGGGGATAAGAGGAAGAAAAGGAGAAAAAAGGAGAGAGAAAAAGAGGAAAAAAGGGGGGAATAAAAGAGAAAAAGGAAAAAAGGAGAAAGAAAAGGAGGAATAAAAAGAAGGAGAAAAGGAGGAATAAAAAGAGGGAGAAAAGGAGGAATAAAAAGAGGAAGAAAAGGAAAGAGAAAAAGAGGGAGAAAAGGAGGGGAAAAGGGAGGGATAAAAAGAGGAAGAAAAGGCAAAAAAGGGAAGGAGAAAAGGAGGAAGGAGGGACAAACTGGGGAATAAAAGCAGGGAAAGGAGAAATAAAAAATAAAATGCAGCTGGCTCCTCTTACGGCAGGCTGCTGGTCCCTCCTCATGTCCACGCTGGCCTGGCTGGTCTCTGGGATGTCATCCAGGGACAGGAACTGCAGGAGAGCCCCCCAGTGTCACCCCAGCTGGCAGGGACACCGAGGGACCCCCCCGGAGCACAGAGCCCACCTCACCTCCTCCTCCTTGTCCGTGAAGGTGGCGTCGGCGTCGCGGCCGTCGGGGCCCAGGGAGGTGGGGAGCTTCTCCCTCCTAGGGAAAAACGGACTCAGGATCCAAGGGAAGGGTGGGAAAGGGTCCCTCCGGCCCTGCTGCGGCCCCTCCGGCTGGGAAAACCCCAAAAAGCAGCGGGGCTCTCCCTCTTGGTGGCGTCAGTGTGACAGTCCAAGGAGCTGGCAGCACATCCCGAAGGGATTGTCCTTTTGGAAAAGGCTCCCCCGGGCTCCTCTGGGCTCCGGAATCCCCAGGAGCCAGAAGGAAAACCATCCCTGGTGGTGTGAGTTATCCCTGGGATGGCGTTCCTGGGGCTGGGATGCACCTCCCGGGGCAGCCACGGGAGTGGGGATGGGCCAGGACAGAGCCAGGGCAGGGTTCTGCAGGACAGATTCCCCCGGGAAGGGAAAATTCCCCCTGGGAAGGGAAAGCTCCCCTCTGGGAAGGGAAAATTCCCACTGGGACAGGAAAATTCCCCTCTGGGAAGGGAGAATTCCCCTCTGGGAAGGGAGAATTCCCCACTGGGAAGGTAAAATCCCCCCCTGGGAAGAGAAAATCCCCACTGGGAAGGGAGAATTCCCCTCTGGGAAGGGAAAATCCCCCCCTGGGAAGAGAAAATCCCCACCTAGGAAGGGAGAATTCCCCTCTGGGAAGGGAAAATCCCCCCTGAGAAGGGAAAATTCCCCCCTGGGAAGGGAAAATTCCCCCTGGGAAGGGAAAGCTCCCCTCTGGGAAGGGAGAATTCCCACTGGGAACGGAGAATTCCCCTCTGGGAAGGGAGAATTCCCCTCTGGGAAGGGAGAATCTCCCCTCTGGGAAGGGAAAATGCCCCCTCTAGGAAGGGAAAATTGCCCCCTGGGAAGGGAAAATCCCACTCACTTTTTGTTGGAGATGCAGTCCAGTGTCTGGCAGACCAGCATGTACAGGTATTCCACCTGGAAAACAGCACCTGGGGCTGGGGAAGGGGGAGCAGCTCCTGGGAAAGCCCCTCCACCCAAGGGACTCCCCCCTCCCACTATGGAGGTCAGTCCCATGGGGTTTGGTGCTCTTTTCCCCTTTTTCCAGCCATTCCACAGCCAGACTGGGGGAAGTCCCTGGAATCTGGAGCAGCCCGGGACAGTGGCAGGTGTCCCTGCCCACGGTGGCACTGGATGGGCTTTGAGGTCCCTTCCCACCCGAACCATCCCAGGACTTTGCGGCCAAAAAGATCCAACATCCCGGGATTTTACAGGATCACAAAGCAGGATTTTACATCCCACCCTGCGGAACTGCAAAATTCCCGCTGCTCCCGGGGCTGCCGACGCCCCCCGAGGGAGACCCGGAGCTGAAACTTAACAATTAACCCTTCTGAGCCCGGGGATCGCGGGTGACCCCACGGACTGGGGGGCTCAGGACACGGGATGGGAGGGGATGGGATCCATGGGATGGGATGGGATCGGATCTATAGGATGGGATCCATGGGATGGGATGGGATGATGGGATTATGGGATCCATGGGATGGGATTATGGGATCTATGGGATCCATGGGATGGGCTGGGATTATGGGATGGTATGGGATTCAGGGAATGGGATGGGATTATGGGATGGGATCCATGGGATGGGATGGGATCGGATCTATGGGATCCATGGGATGGGCTGGGATCCATGGGATGGGATTATGGGATGGGATTATGGGATGGGATCCATGGAATGGGATGGGATTATGAGATGGGATCCATGGGATGGGATGATGGGATGGGATTATGGGATGGGATGGGATTCATGGAATGGGATCCATGGGATAATGCAATGGGATCCATGGGATGGGCTGATAGGATGGGATGGGATCCATGGGATGGGCTGGGATGGGATCCATGGGATCCATGGGATTATGGGATCCATGGGATGGGATGGGATGGGATTATGGGATGGGATCCATGGGATGGGATCCATGGGCTGGGATCCATGGGATGGGATCCATGGGATGGGATGGGATGGGATGGGATCCACGGGATGGGCTGGGATGAGATGATGGGATGGGATGACGGGATGGGATCCATGGGCTGGGATCCATGGGATGAGATGATGGGGTGATGGGATGATGGGATGACGGGATGATGGGATGGGATGATGGGATGATGGGATGATGGGATGATGGGATGATGGGATGATGGGATGATGGGATGGGATGATGGGATGATGGGATGATGGGATGATGGGATGATGGGATGATGGGATGATGGGACGGGGCGGGGCCCAGCGGGTGCCCACCTTCCTGCTGTAGATGCAGGCAGAGCCCTGGATCAGCAGCGCTGCCTCCATGAAGTTCATGGTGGTTTTGCCATTGTCGAAGGAAATGCAGACCTGGTCCAGCTGCGAGGGGCAGGGCTGGGCTTGGGTCAGCTCCCACAGAGGCCGGGCAGCTGGCAGCTGCCTGCAGAGCTTTACTCTGCTCTCAGTCTCCAGGCAGGGCGAGACAAGAGATGTAAAACCCAACGCTGTCCTACCAGAGCTAGCTTATTCCCTGGTTCCAACGCCTTACCGTTGTTTTCCACCCTGCTAGCTTCTGCCACGCAACGCTGCTGCTAATGCTAACACTGGTCACTCCCACTTTCACTCCTCGTGGTCTCGCTACCACGCATCTCCCAGCTTTAATTCTCTAAATTTGAACTTTTAATTAAAACCAAATTAAGTTAAAATTTCAATTCTCTAAAATTCCTTTGCAAGGCCATATTTTAAATTGAATTTCAATTCTCTAAAATCCCTTTGCAAGGCCATATTTTAAATTGAATTTCAATTCTCTAAAATTCCTTTGCAAGGCCATATTTTAAATTAAATTTCAATTCTCTAAAATTCCTTTGCAAGGCCATATTTTAAATTAAAGTTTCAATTCTCTAAAATTCCTTTGCAAGGCCATATTTTAAATTGAAATTTCAATTCTCTAAAATTCCTTTGCAAGGCCATATTTTAAATTGAATTTCAATTCTCTAAAATTCCTTTGCAAGGCCATATTTTAAATTGAAATTTCAATTCTCTAAAATTCCTTTGCAAGGCCATATTTTGAAACTTGTTTCCAGTTTCTCTCCCAACAAAGCCATTTCTGTTTCAGGGCTTCAATTCAGCACACCTGGTTTCAGCGCTTCCATGCAGATTTATAAACCCATGAGAGTTTGTGTCAGGATTTGGGATTTGGGAATCCTGTATAAACCTGCTCCTGACAGGCTGGATGGCCCCGGGATTCACCCGGGAAAACGGGGCCAGGGAGGGGAGGAAAGGAGGAAAAGGAGGGAGAAAGAGAGGGAGAAAAGGAGGGAGAAAAATAGGGAGAAGAGGAGGGAAAAGGAGAAAGAAAAGGAGGGGGAAGAGGAGAAAAAAAGAGATAAAAAGAGGAATAAAAAGAGAGAGAAAAGGAGGGGAAGAGAGGGATTGAAGAAGGAAAGGAGAGATAAAAAGAAGGAGAAATAAAGGGGGACAGAGGGATAAAAGGAGGAAAAAGAAGAAAGAAAAGCAGGGACAAAAAGGGATAAAAGGAAGGGGAAGGAGAAAAATAAAACAAAAAAGGAACAAGAGGGAGAAAGAGGAATAAAAGGAAGAAAAGGAGAAAAGGAGGGGAAAGAGAGGAATAAAAGGAGGAAAAGGAGAGAGCAGAGGAGGGGCAGGGGACACGAGGGGCTCTGGGGTGACCCCGTTACCTCCTCCAGGTACTCCCCGAGCTGGGCAGCCACGTCCACCTCCCAGTTCTTGGTGAGGTCCCGGATGGGCTGCAGCAGGTGCAGGAAGCGGGAATCCACCTCCTCCATGGTGGGGTCCCCCTGCAGACACCCCAGCAGCGGCCTGGAGGCTCCCAGCTCCGGGGAAGGGGTCCCGCAGGGAATGGGGGTCCCGGGCTGCAGGGCAGGGGACAGCCCCGGGGCAGCTCTGCAGGAATCACAGCCCGGCTGGGTGGGAACGGGGACACAGCAAACAGGAAAATGAATGGCAACAGCAACCCCAGTGTTTGGCCCTGACCCTGACCCTGATCCTGAAATGCCCACTGGCCCTGAACTCTGTGCAATCCTGACCCTGCAACCCCAGTCCCCGTGATCCCACTGACTGATCATGATCCCACAAGCCCCAGCCCTGGCCCAACTCTGACCGTGCTCCTGACCCTGATCTGAACATGATCCCAAATCCTCATCCTGACCCTGACCCTGATCCTCCTCAAACCCCTGAATGACCGTGATCCCAAATCCTGATCCCTGATCCTGAACATGATCCCAAATCCTCATCCTGACCCTGACCCTGATCCTCCTCACCTCTGACTCTGACCGTGATCCCAAATCCTGATCCCTGATCATGATCCCACACCCAGACCCTGATCCTCAGCCCCATCCTCATCCTGACCCTGATTCCAACCCAGCCCTGGCCCTGATCCTCACTCTGACCTGACCCTGAACATGATCCTCCTCAACCAGCCCTGGCCCTGACTCTGACTGTGACAAATCCTGAATAATTCATTCCCAACCCTGACCCCGACCCCAATGTGGAACCCAGTCCCGACCCTGATCCCAATCCCCACCCTGATTCTCACCCCAATCCCATCCCCTATCCCGACCCCTCACCTGCCCCTGACCCTATTTCCCACCCCCAACTCTGCCCCGCTCCCGATCCCAACCTCAATCCCGATCCCAACCCCAACTGCACTTCTGATCCTGATCCCCAGCCAGACCCCGACCCTAATTCCCATCCCAATCGCTGCCCCAACGGCGCTCTCAATCCCGACCGCGATCCCGATCCCCATCCAATCCTCAATCCCGACCGTGACCCGATCCTGATCCCAATCCCCATCCAACCCTCAATCCTGACCGTGATCCCGATCCCAATCCCCGTCCAATCCTCAATCCCGACCACGATCCCATCCCGGTCCCCATCCAACCCTCAATCCTGACCGTGATCCCATCCCGATCCCAATGCCTATCCAATCCTCGATCCCGACCGTGATCCCGGTCCCAAACCTCGACCCTGACCGTGATCCCATCCCGGTCCCACCCAACCCTCAATCCCAACCGTGATCCTGATCCCTATCCTGGTCCCCATCCAAACCTCGAGCTCCACTGTGATCCCGATCCTGGTCCCTATCCAACCCTCGATCTGCGTCCCGATCCCGGTGCCATCCGGTCCTCAGTCCCGATCCCGGTCCCCACCCAATCCTCAGTCCGGACCCGAACCCTGATCCTGACCCTGATCCCGGTCCCCATCCAAACCCCGGTCCCGGTCCCGGTCCCGCCCGTGTCCTCGGCCCCGCCCCTCACCCAACTCCTCAGTCCTGATCCCGACCCTGATCCCGACCCCGATCCCGGTCCCGGTCCCGGTCCCGGTCCAAACCCCGCTCCGGGCCCCTCTCCCGCCCCTCACCGTCCCCTCCTCGCCCCACGGCCGCCGCCGCCATTTTCGTCCTTCCCGCGCTCCGTGACGCGCGGCGCGCGCCGATAGCGTCAGGGCGCGGTGACGTCATCGCCGCGCGCCGCCGGGCCCGGGCCGCCATGGCCGCCGTGGCGGAGCTGGCGCGGCCGCGGGCGCTGTTCCTGGCCGGGCTGGCCGCCGTCTACATCGCCGCCTTCGGCTCCCTCTACGTACAGATCCCCGGTACCGCGGCGGGCACTGCCGGGCGGGGACCAGGGGGAACCAAGTGGGGCCAGGGGAACCACAGGGACAGGGATGGGAGTGGGAACCGGGGAGAACCGGGACAGGAACGGGAGTAGGGCTGGGAGTGGGGCCGGGGAACCGGGACAGGGACGGAGGAACCGGGACAGGGACGGGGATGGGAGAACCGGGAGCCAGGGTACGGGATAGGAATGGGAATAGGTCCAGGGGAACCGGGATAGGGCCGGGAGAACTGGGGCAGAGCCGGGGGAGCCGGGACAGGGCCGGGAGTGGGGCCCGGGGAACAGGGATGGGGCAGAAGGGAGACGGAGGAGCCGGGACGGGTCCGGGATCGGGGTCGGTGGCGCCGGGGACGCGGCCGGCGGAGTTGAAAGCGGGGCCGGTGGGGCCGGGACGGGCCCGGGAGGGAGCTGGGGCCGCGGCCGGTGGAGCCGAGAGCGGGACCGGAGAAGCCGGGAGGGGACCGGCGGCGCGGGCACGGAGCCGGGGCGGGGACCGGGCCGATCGCTCCGTGTCCCCGTTATCCCGTTCCCTCCTCCCGCCGCCTCCATCTCCCGTTCCCCTCCCTCGTTTCCCCCTTCCCGGGAGCCCCGGCGGGCCCGGGGCGGCTCCGGTGCCCCCCGGCAGCCGCCCCCCGTCCCTTCCGCGTGGCTGCGGCAGCTCCGGCCCGCACCGGGGCTCTCCCCGGTTTATGCCGGGCTTTTCCCGGGAATGCCGGGTTTATGCTGAGGTGGTTTTTTGGGGGTTTTTTTGGGTGGGTTTTTTTTTTTTTGGGGTTTTTTGGGGTTTTTTTTTTTTTTTTCCCGGGAATGCGTTTTTGTTGGGGTTTTTTGTTTTGGTTTTTTGGGTTTTTTTGGGTTTTAGGGTTTTTTTGTTTGGGTTTTTTTTGGTTTGGGTTTTTTTGTGGGTTTTTTGGGGGTTTTTTGGGGGTTTTAGTTTGTTTGTCGGGTTTTTTTGGGGGGAGTTTGGTTTTGTTTTTTTGGTTTTTTTTTCCCCGGTAATACCGGGTTATTTTCCCCGGGAATGTCGGGTTTATGCTTTATTGGGGTTTGTTTGCTTGGGTTTTTTGGGGTGTTTTTTTGGTGTTTTTGTTTGTTTGGTTGGGGTTTTTGGGTTGGTTTTTTTGTTTTGTTTTTGGTTTTGGGTTTTTTTTTTGTTTTGTTTTGGTTGGTTGGTTGCTTTATTGTTTGGGGGTTTTCTGGCTTTTTTTTGTTTTGTTTTGTTTTTTTTTTTTTTCCCCGGGAATGCCGGGTGTTTTTCCCCGGGAGTGCCGGAGTTCTCCGGGCAGTGTGTGTTTTCTCCCGGCCATGCTGTGTTGATGCCGGGTTTTTTCCCGGGGATGTCGTGGAAAGTTTTTCCCCAGGAATGCTGGGGTTCTCCGGGGAATGGCGGGGGTTTTTTCCCCGGAATGGGGGGTTTTTCCCGGGAATGTGGGATTTATGCCGTGTTTTTCCTGGGAATGCGGGATTTATGCCCGGGTTTTTCCCGGGAATGCGTGGGATTTCTGCCGGCTGTCTCCCGGGAATCCCGGGTCGATCGCTGCCGTGTCCCGGGGTTCCCGGGCTGACGGCGGCCGTGTCCCGGGATTCCCGGGCTGACGGCGGGGTTTTCCCGGGAATCCCGGGCTGATGGCGGCCGTGTCCCGGGGGTCCCGGGCTGATCGCTGCCGTTCCACGGGGGTCCCGGGCTGATCGCTGCCGTGTCCCGGGATCCCGGGCTGACGGCGGCGGTCTCCCGGGGCGCAGGGCTGTACGGCCGCGAGGGGCTGCTGCCGGCGCGGCGGGTGCTGCGGCTGAGCGGGAAGGGGCTCTGGGAGCAGCTCCGCGATGTCCCCACGCTGCTGTGGCTGGGGCCGCGCCTGGGGCTGGACACGGAGCAGGGCATGGAGCTGCTGTGCCTGCTGGGGATGCTGGCCGCCCTCGGGGCGCTGCTCTGCGACCGCCTGCGCGACTGCCTGGTGTTCGCCCTGCTCAGGATGTTCTACCTGTCGCTCTACCAGGTGCGGGGACAGCAGGGGACAGCGGGGACAGCGGGTGTGGGCTCGTCCCGCCAGCTCCCGGCGTGCTCGGGGCGCTGGGCGAGGCACGGTGATGGAATCAGGGAGTGATGGGGTGGGAACAGGCCCTGAATCCCACCCCATGCCAGCCCCCACGGGCGGGGACACCTCCCGCTGCCCTGGGGTGCTCCAGGGCCACCCAGCCTGGACAGGGACTGCAGGGACAGCACCCAGGGAATGGCTGCCAGTGCCAGAGGGCAGCCATGGATGGGATCTTGGCCATGAGGAATTCCTGGCTGGGCTGGAATTGCCAGAGCAGCTGGGGCTGCCCCTGCATCCCTGGCAGTGCCCCAGGCCAGGCTGGACACTGGGGCTGCAGCAGCCTGGGACACTGGCAGGTGGCCCTGCCATGGCAGGGTGGCACTGCAGGGGCTCTGGGGTCCCTGCCCACCCCAAACCGTGCCAGGATTCCCTGGATCCTCGCTGGTGTTGGAGCTCCAATGGGTCAGAGCCGGGTGTGGAGGAGGAGGAGGTTTCACTTCCCTCTGAAATGAGGGAATTAGAGAAGAATGAATGATCCGTGTGAGGCCATCCCTCCTGGCATTGCTGTCACCTCCCAGGGGTGGCTGTCACCTCCCACTGCTCCCATGGCAGGGGGTCTCTCCCCGTGGGGAAGGGTCTGGGGGTGTCAGACCCCCGGCTGATCCCCACCCCGCTCCCTCCCCGCAGGTGGGACAGGTGTTCCTGTACTTCCAGTGGTGAGTCGGGCTCTCCTCACCTTTGGGGGCTTTTGGGGGGCTCAGGGCTGGGGAGCCATCCTGGGACCCCAGGGTGGGGGTTCATTGGGGTGGGGGGCACTGAGGGTCCTGGGGAGTGGGATGGGGGGCACAGTGGGGTTGGGGGGCTCTGGGGACTGGGACAGGGGATGTGGGGGGCTCTGGGGTCTGGGGCAGAGGGCACAGTGGGGTTGGGGGGCTCTGGGACTGGGACAGAGGGCAGAGGGAACAGTGGGGTGGGGGGCTCCCCAGGACTCGGGTGGGGGGCAAGGGGCTCTGGGGACCAGGACAAGGGGCTGCCCAGGGGACACAGTGGGGCAGGGGGCTCTGGGGACTGGGTTTGGGGACACGGGGGGCTCTGGGGATGGGGCAGGGGACATGGGGGGCTCTGGGGATGGGGCAGGGGACACGAGGGGCTCTGGGGACTGGGGTGGAGGGCACAGTGGAATGAGGGACTCTGGAGACCAGGGCAGGTGGCACTGGTGGCTCTGGGGACAAGGACAGGAGCTGTGCGGGACTTTTTGGGGACTGGGGCACAGCAGGGTGGGGGGCTCTGGGGACCGGAGCACGTCAGGACGGGGGGGCTCGGCAGGACGGGACCCCCACCCCATGAGCGAGCGGGGTGTGCCCGTGTCCCCAGCCCCACACAGAGGGCACGGCCATGTCCCCAGCCCCACACAGAGGGCGTGGCCGTATCCCCAGCTCCACGAGCAGGGTGCGGCCGTGTCCCCAGCCCCACATGCAGGGTGCGGCCGTGTCCCCAGCCCCACACAGAGGGCACGGCCGTGTCCCCAGCCCCATGTGCAGGAGGTGGCCGTGTCCCCAGCCCCACATAGAGGGCACGGCCGTGTCCCCAGCCCCACATCCAGGGCGTGGCCGTGTCCCCAGCCCCACATAGAGGGCACGGCCGTGTCCCCAGCCCCATGAGCAGGGCACAGCCGTGTCCCCAGCCCCAGGTGCAGGGCACAGCTGTGTTCCCAGCCCCACATACAGGGTGTGCCCCTGCCCCCAGCCCCACGTGCAGGGTATGGCCTCATCCCCAGCCCCACATCCAGGGCGTGGCCCCCAGCCCCATGAGCAGGGCACGGCCGTGTCCCCGGCCCCCTGCGGGGTGCAAGGTGGGGGTCTCAGCTCTGTCCCCCCGTCCCCAGGGACAGCCTGCTGCTGGAGGCCGGGTTCCTGGCCGTGCTGGTGGCCCCCCTGCGCCTGCTGCGCCGCGGGTCCCCGGCCTGGAGGCCCCACGACGCCGTCACCTTCTGGGCCGTGCGCTGGCTCCTGTTCCGCCTCATGTTCGCCTCGGGCGTGGTGAAGCTCACCAGCCGCTGCCCCACCTGGTGGGGGCTCACAGGTGAGGGGGGCTCAGCTCCTGGGGGGCTCACAGGTGCTCAGGGGGCGCTCACAGGTGAGGGGGGATCAGCTCACAGGTGAGGGGCGCTCACAGGTGAGGGGTGCTCAGCTCCTGGGGGGCTCACAGGTGAGGGGGGATCAGCTCCTGGGGGGCTCACAGGTGAGGGGGGCTCAGCTCCTGGGGGTAATCCTCCCATTTTTGGGGTCATGAGACTCATGAGCTGCTGCCCCACATGGGGGGCTCACAGGTGAGGGCTGCAGCTTTGGGGGTTCAGGTATTGGTGAGGAGTACAGGTTTGGGGGCTCAGGTGTTGGGGGCTCACAGGTGAGGGCTTCAGCTTTGGGGGGCTCACAGATGAGGGCTGCAGCTCTGGGGGTTCAGGTGTTGGGGGCTCACAGGTGAGGGCTTCAGCTTTGGGGGGCTCACAGGTGAGGGCTGCAGCTCTGGGGGTTCAGGTGTTGGGGGGCTCACAGGTGAGGGCTGCAGCTCTTGGGGGCTCACAGGTGAGGGCTGCAGCTTTGGGGGTTCAGGTATTGGGGGGCTCACAGGTGAGGGTTGCAGATTTGGGGGTGCAGGTGTTGGGGGCTCACAGGTGAGGGCTGCAGCTCTGGGGGTTCAGGTATTGGGGGGCTCTCAGGTGAGTGGTGCAGCTCTGGGGGTGCAGGTGTTGGTGAGGGCTGCAGCTCTGGGGGTTCAGGTGTTGGGGGGCTCACAGGTGAGGGGTGCAGCTTTGGGGGTGCAGGTGTTGGGGGCTCACAGGTGAGGGGTGCAGCTCTGGGGGTTGAGGCACTAGCCTGGAATTGCAATGGATTGTTGGGAAGTAGGTCATGGAAAGGCCCCCAGCCCCCCCAGTTCTGCGGCACTGTTTATTTTGGGTTTTCCTGCAAGGAAGCTTTTCCCTGTTTAGCTCTGGTTCTGTTCCCCAATGGGCAAAATCTGCATTAGCCCGGAATCCCAGAGAATTTTTGGGAAGTAGTAGATTATGGAAAGCCCCTCTGAAACACCCTGTGTGCCCCAGCCCCAAGGTACCACTGAAATTCTGGATTCCAGTTCTGTAATTCCCAGGGTTGCTTGTACTCTGCAATGGGAAAAACTGGCATGAACCCCGAATTAGGTTCAGTTTTTAATAAATAGATTATGGAAAGCCCCCCCTGGACACCCCCCCGTGTCCCCCAACCCCGAGCAACCCCTGAATTTGGAAACATTTTTTGCACTGGGAAGCTTTTCCCTGTTTTATATTGGTTGCACTCTGCAGTGGGGAAAATCAGCATTTACCCAGAACTGGGGTGAATTTTTGGGAAGCAGATTATGGAAAGCCCCCCCTGTGCCCCCCCCTGAGGTGTGCCCGGGGACACTTTAGCCCAGCAACCCAGAACTGCAGGTTATGGAAAGCCCCCCCTGTGTCCCCCAACCCCAGGGTACCCCTTAATTTGGGAACATTTTTTGCACTGGGAAGCTTTTCCCTGATTAGCACTGGAAAAACTGGCATGATCCCTGAATGAGGTTCAATTTTTAATAAATAGATTATGGAAAGCCCCCACTGTGCCCCCCAGCCCTGAGCCACCCCTTAATTTGGGAACATTTTTGCACCAGGAAGCTTTTCCCTGATTAGCTCTAGTTGTACTCTGTAGTGGAGAAGTTCAGCCCAGGACTGGGGTGAATTTTTGGGAAGCAGATTATGGAAAGCCCCCTGTGTCCCCCAGCCCCCAGGCACTCCTTAATTTGAAAATTTCTCACTTTTGCCCCAAGAAGCTTTAGCATTTTGCAGTGGGTAAATCAGCATTTCCCCAGAACTGGGGTGAATTTTTGGGAAGCAGATTATGGAAAGCCCCCTGTGCCCCTCAGCCCTGAGCCACCCCTTAATTTGGGACCATTTTTGCCCGGGGACACTCTAGCATGGCTCCACTCGGGGTGAATCAGCATTCCCCAGCACGGGGCTGGGTTCCTCTGTGTCTGTGCCCCCCGCAGCCCTGACCTACCACTACGAGAGCCAGTGCATCCCCACGCCGGGCGCCTGGCTGGCGCACCAGCTGCCCGTGTGGCTCCAGAAGCTCAGCGTGGTGGCCACCTACGTCATCGAGGTGGCCGTGCCCGTGCTCTTCTTCGCGCCCCTGCGCCGCCTGCGCCTCTTCGCCTTCTACTGCCAGGTGGGCAGGGGGCTCCCGTGGGGGGGCAGGGGGCTGATGGTGGGGCTAGGGGGGCAGGGGGCTGCTGCTGGGGTGGGCAGGGGGCTGCTGCTGGGGGGGCAGGGGGCTCCCATGGGGGTGGGCAGGGGGCTCCCACTGGGGCGGGCAGGGGGCTGCTGCTGGGGGGGCAGGGGGCTCCCATGGGGGTGGGCAGGGGGCTGCTGCTGGGCAGGGGGCTCCCTGGACAGGGGGCTGCTGCTGGGGTGGGCAGGGGGCTCCCATGGGGGTGGGCAGGGGTCTGCCGCTGGGGGGACAGGGGTCTCCTGCTGGGGTGGGCAGGGGGCTCCCACGGGGACGGGGAGGGGGCTGCTGCTGGGGGGGAAGGGGGCTGCTGTGGGGGTGGGCAGGGGGCTGCTGTGGGGGCGGGCAGGGGGCTCCCACTGGGGCAGGCAGGGGTCTCCCATGGGGGTGGGCAGGGGCTGCTCCTGCTGGGGGTGGGCAGGGGGCTGTCCTGGGGGCGGGCAGGGGACTCCTGTGGGGGTGGGCAGGGGGCTGCCACTGGGGGGATAGGGGGCTCCTTCTGGGGTGGGCAGGGGTCTGCCACTGGGGGGGCAGGGGTCTGCCACTGGGGGGGGCAGGGGTCTCCCACTGGGGGGGGCAGGGGTCTGCCGCTGGGGGGACAGGGGGCTCCCACTGGGGGGGGCAGGGGGCTCCTGTGGGGAGGCAGGAGGCTGCCACTGGGGGGACAGGGGGCTCCCGCTGGGGGGACAGGGGGCTCCCATGGGGGCGGGCAGGGGGCTCCTTCTGGGGTGGGCAGGGGGCTGCCATGGGGGTGGGCAGGGGACTGCTGCTGGGCTGGGCAGGGGGCTCCCTCTGGGGGGGCACGCTGCCCTTCGGGGGGTGCTGCCGGGCTGTGGGGTGGGCAGTTTGGGGGTTGCTGGTGGGGGTTTTTGGGGGGGATGTTGGTGAGCGTGGGGGGTTCAGTGCTGGCATACTCACATTGTGTTGCGAGGTTGGATTAGGAGGAAGATAAAGGAGGTTTGAAATTGTAAAAGGGTATCAGGAAAAAATTGTTAACAGGAACTAGTAGAAGGAGTAATAAGAGTTATAATGAATTTCTGGAATATTTTTGTTCTCTTTAGAGCTTTTTTTTTCTTACTGGCAATGTAAAGAAACAAAACTTAAAACTTTGGTTAGATTACTATTTTTAGAATAGTTTATTTTTTCACCTTACATAGCGAGAGAAGTGGTTTTTGTTAATGGTGCCCAGTGTCCTGTGGCCCTCAGTGCTGTGACACCCCCAGGCCAATGGCCATCCCATGCTGTGACCCCCGTGTGCCCTGTGTCACACCAGGGGGACCCCAGGGGGCCTCTCTGTGACCCCCCCCTTGTGCCAGGGGGGCTCAGGGGGCTGGGCTTGGCTCCTTGCTCTGTGGGCACTGGGACATGTTCTGTGCCCTCTGTCCCCAGCCCTGTGACCCCCACCCCGTGCCCCCATTGTGCTTGGGGTGTCCCCATGGGCACTGGGACATGTCCTGAGCCATCTGTCCCCAGCCCTCTGTCCCCCAGCCCTGTGAGGTCCCACTTTGTGCTTGGGGTGTCCCCGTGGGCACTGGGACATGTCCTGTGCCCACTGTCCCCAGCCCTGTGACCCCCCCCGTGCCCCCATTGTGCTTGGGGTGTCCCCATGGGCACTGGGACATGTCCTGGGCCATCTGTCCCCAGCCCTGTGACCCCCCCCCATGCCCCCTATTGTGCTTGGTGTGTCCCCGTGGGCACTGGGACATGTTCTGTGCCCTCTGTCCCCAGCCCTGTGACCCCCACTTTGTGCTTGGGGTGTCCCCATGGGGTCCCCCCAGGGCTGGGCTTGGCCGGTCCCCGCGGGCACCGGGAGCTGGGGTGGCCCCACTGGAGGTGCTGCTCGGGCTGTGTCCTGTGTCCCCCCCTGGCCCCGTGACGCCCCCAACCCCGCCCTGTCCCCCCCAGGTCCTGCTGCAGGTGCTCATCATCCTCACGGGCAACTACAACTTCTTCAACGCGCTGACCATCGTGCTGGCCTTCTCCCTGCTGGACGAGGAGCACGTGGGGCGCTGGCTGGGCCGGCCCCGCCGGAGGCACGGCAACGGTGAGACCCCCCGAGCCCACACGGGGCTGGGGACCCTGCCCGGGGCACACGGGAGCTGCCACACTCACCCCAGGGCAGGGGCACAGGGGGGACCCCAGGGTGCGGGCACAGCTGTGGAATCAGGGAGTGACGGGGTGGGAACGGGCCCTGAATCCCACCCCATGCCAGCCCCCATGGGTGGGGACACCTCCCGCTGTCCTGGGGTGCTCCAGGGCCACCCAGCCTGGACAAGGCCTGCAGGGACAGCACCCAGGGAATGGCTGCCAGTGCCAGAGGGCAGCCATGGATGGGATCTTGGCCATGAGGAATTCCTGGCTGGGCTGGAATTGCCAGAGCAGCTGGGGCTGCCCCTGCATCCCTGGCAGTGCCCCAGGCCAGGCTGGACACTGGGGCTGGAGCAGCCTGGGACACTGGCAGGTGGCCCTGCCATGGCAGGGTGGCACTGCAGGGGCTCTGAGGTCCCTGCCCACTCCAAACCATGCCAGGATTCCCTGGATCCTCGCTGGTGTTGGAGCTCCAATGGGTCAGAGCTGGGTGTGGGGGAGGAGGAGGAGGAGGTTTCACTTCCCTCCAAAATCAGGGAATTAAGGAAGGATAAATGATCTGTGTGCGGCCATCCCTCCTGGCATTGCTGTCACCTCCCAGGGGTGGCTGTCACCCTTCCTGTCTCCCAGTGAGGCTCTGCTGCTCTGGGCCTTTCCGTGCTCCTTCCCTTCCTGCCACGCTGGAAGCAGCGGGACCCCAGCATCCCTGCTTTGGGGGTCCCTCCCGGGCTGCCCAGGGGACAGGTGACCACAGGCAGGGCCCTGTGCCCCTGGGTGACCCCAGGGCTGTGAGGGGGGTCCCCGGCAGGCTCTGAGCCCCTCCCTGCCCCAGGCTGGCCCCCCAGCCTGGGCTCGGTGCTGGGCACGCTGCTGGAGCTCGGCACCTACGGGCTGCTGCTGTGCTGGACCGTGCGCTGCTTCGGCCTGCAGCTCGACTGGGACCGGAGACTGCTGGACTCCAAAGTGGGTACGTGCCAGGGGCACTGCCCTGCGCCCCTCCCCGCGGGCACCCCGGGCTGCCCTGACCCCGGGCTGGCCCTGACACTGACCCACGGCTGGCCCTGACCCACGGCTGGCCCTGACCCATGGCTGCCCTGATCCCGGGCTATCCCTGACACTGACCCACGGCTGGCCCTGACCCACGGCCAGCCCTGACCCACAGCTGTCCCTGTCCCACGGCTGGCCCTGACCCACAGCTGTCCCTGACCCCCGGCTGGCCTGACCCCAGGCTGCCCTGACCCACAGCTGGCCCTGACACTGACCCACGACTGTCCCTGACCCACGGCTGTCCCTGACCCATGGCTGTCCCTGAACCCCGGCTGTCCCTGTCCCTGACCTACGGCTGTCCCTCCCCACAGCCTTCACCTACCACGAGTTCACCACGTGGCTGCGCACGGTGACGCTGCCGCTCGTGGGGGTGGCCTTCCTGTCCCTGTCCTGGGAGATCCTCGTGGCCATGTACCGGTGGGTGTGGGGGACACCGGGGTGCCCCCGGGGGCGTGGGGGACACTGGGGTGCCCCCAGGGGTGTAGGGGAGCACCAGGGTGTCTCTAGGGGAGTGGGGGGACAATGGGGTGCCCCCAGGGATGTGGGAGACACCGGGGTGCCCCCAGGGGCGTGGGAGACACCGGGGTACCCCCAGGGGTGTGGGGGACATCAGGGTGTCTCCAGGGGTGTGGGTGAAACTGGGGTGCCCCCAGGAGCGTGGGGGACACTGGGGTGCCCCCAGGGCTGTAGGGGACACCAGGATGACCCCAGGGGTGTGGGGGAGCACCAGAGTGTCCCTAAGGGCATGGGGGACATCAGAGTGTCTCCAGGGGTGTGGGTGACACTGGGGTGCCCCCGGGGGCGTGGGGGACACTGGGGTGACACCCTGGGTGCTGGGGAGGGGTGACCCCCTCTGGGATTTGAGCAGTCAGGCGCAGCATGGAGGGGTTTTAACCCCCCCTAACTGGGGGGGCTGAGGCTCTTTGCCCCCATAACCCCCCCTTTGTGCCCCCCAGCTGTGCGTGCGTCCGGGGATGCTTCTGGAAGCTCTGGGCCACCCTGCAGTGGGCCATCATGGCCACGGCCACCGTGGGCCTGTTCGCCGTTAGCCTGGTGAGGCCTGGGGGCCGCGGGGCTCTCGGGGACCCCCAAACCCCCCCAGGCTGTGACAGAGCCCCCCTGCCCCCCAGGTGCCCTTCACCTACATCGAGCACGAGTCCAACGGGAAGCTGTGGCCCGGGATCCACCGCATGTTCGGGGCCGTGGAGCGCTTCCAGGTGGTCAATTCCTACGGGCTCTTCCGCAGGATGACCGGCGTGGGCGGCCGGCCCGAGGTCATCCTGGAGGGCAGCTACGACGGGCACAGCTGGACGGTGAGGCTGGGCACGGCTGGACGGGGAGGCTGGGATGGGCACAGCTGGGCACAGCTGGACAGTGGGGCTGGGCTGGGCACGGCTGGACGGGGAGGCTGGGCTGGGCACAGCTGGACACAGCTGGACAGTGGGGCTGGGCTGGGCACAGCTGGATGGGGAGTCAGGGATGTGCACAGGAATGGGCACAGCTGGACGGGGAGTCTGGGGATGGGCACAGCTGGACAGTGTCTGGGCTGGGCATGGCTGGGCACAGCTGGACAGTGAGTCTGGGCTGGGCACAGGAATGGGCACAGCTGGACACAGGGTCTGGGCTGGGCACAGCTGGACACAGAGTCTGGGCTGGGCACAGCTGGATGGGGGACTCTGGGCTGGGCACAGCTGGACACAGAGTCTGGGCTGGGCACAGCTGGATGGGGGACTCTGGGCTTGGCACAGCTGGGCACTGAGCAATGGGCACAGCTGGACAGTGAGTCTGGGCTGGGCATGGCTGGGCACAGCTGGACAGTGAGTCTGGGCTGGGCACAGCTGGATGGGGACTCTGGGCAATGGGCACAGCTGGGCACTGAGCCAAGGGTGGGGACACGGGGTCGGGGTTGGGAAGGGGGTCTGAGCACCTGCCAGGGCCGAGGGGCAGCAGAGGGCAGGAGCAGGGAATGCTGCAGTGGGTCTGGTTGGAATCATGGCGGTTGTGGAGTCCAGCCATCCCCAGCACTGCCAAGGCCGCCTCTGCCCCTGTCCCCAAGTGCCACATCCACACAGCTTTGGAATCTCCCCGGGGGTTGGGGACTCCAACCTGTGCCAGGCCTGGAGAGCCCTTTCCAGGAGGAATTTTCCCAGTATCCAACCTCAACCTCCCCTGGTGCCACTCGAGGCCGTTTCCTCTCATCCTGTCCCTTGCTGGGATTAGAGCCACCCTGGCTCCTTCTCCTGGGGCTGAGGTGACCCCGGGCAGGACCATACCCTTGGTTGGATCAGGTTCTGGACATGTCGTGCCCAGAATCCCGGGATTTTGGGATGGCAATGTCCTTTTCCTGGGGCTGAGGTGACCCCGGGCAGGACCAGGCCCTTGGTTGGATCAGGTTCTGGACGTGTCGTGCCCCAGAATCCCAGGATTTTGGGTGGGGATATCCCTTTTCTGGGGCTGAGGTGACCATGAGCAGAACCATGCCCTTGGTTGGATTGGTTTCTGGATGTGTCATGCCCCAGAGTCCCGGGATTTGGGATGGCAATTTTCCTGGGGCTGAGGTGACTCCAGGCACTGGGTGGGGTTGTGTCTTTGAGGTGTCCTGCCCCGGAATCCCAGGGTTTTTGGTGGGAATATCCCTTTCCGAGGTGTGCCCAGCCACTGGGTGGGATTGTGTCCTTGAGGTGACTCCAGGCACCGGGTGGGATCGTGCTCCGGAGGTGACTCCAGGCGCTGGTGGGATCGTGTTCTGGAGGTGTCCTGCCCCAGAATCCCGGGGTTTCGGATGGGAATGTCCTTTTCCTGGGGCTGAGGTGACTCCAGGCACCGGGAGGGATCGTGCTCCAGAGGTGACTCCAGGCACCGGGTGGGATTGTGCTCCGGAGGTGACTCCAGGCACTGGGTGGGATCGTGCTCCGGAGGTGACTCCAGGCACGGGGTGGGATGGGTTCCCGAGGTGTGCCGTGTCCCCGTGGCCGCGGCAGCCGTGTCCCATCCCGCAGGAGATCGAGTTCATGTACAAGCCCGGGAACGTGAGCGTGGCCCCGGCCGTGGTGGCCCCGCACCAGCCCCGCCTGGACTGGCAGCTCTGGTTCGCCGCCCTCGGGCCCCACCAGGGCAGCCCCTGGTTCAGCGCCCTGGTGCTGCGCCTGCTGCAGGGACAGCCCGACGGTCAGCCTCGGGGACAGGGGACACGGGGGGCTGGGGACAGGGGACACAGGGGGCTGGGGACACGGGACATTGGGGCTGGGGACAGGGGACATAGGACATGGGGGCTGGGGACAGGGGACACGGCAGGGGGCTCTGGGGACAGGGGACATGGGGGCTGGGGACACAGGGACACAGGACACGGGGGCTGGGGACAAGAGACACAAGGGCTGGGTCCTCTGGGGCCAGGGGACACAGGGGGCTGGGGACAAGGGACACAGGGGCTGGGTCCTCTGGGGCCAGGGGACACAGAGGGCTGGGGGCTCTGGGGAGAGGGGACACGGGGGGCTGGGGGCTCTGGGGACAAGAGACACTGGGGGCTGGGGGCTCTGGGGACAGGGGACATTGGGGTCTGGGGACACAGGAGACTGGGGACAGGGGACACGGGGAGCTGAGGACTCTGGGGACAGGGGACACAGCGGGCTGGGGGCTCTGGGACACAGGACATGGTGGAACCTCCCCAGCATCGGAGCCACCATGGTTTTGGGGTGTCCCTGTTTGGGTTTGGTGTGTTCCTGGATGGATTTGGGGTGTCCCCGTGTGTGTTTGGCTGTCCCTGTTTTGGTTTGGGGTGTCCCTGACTGTGTTTAGGGTGTCCCCGGGTATGTTAGGGGTATCCCCGGGTGTGTTTTGGGTCCCTGTTTAGGTTTGGGGTGTTCCTGGCGGAGTTGGGGCTGTCCCCGGATGTGTTTGGGGTGTCCCTGACTGTATTAGGGGTGTCCCCGGGTGTGTTTGGGGTGTATTTGGGCTGTCCCCGGGTGTATTCAGGCTGTCCCTGGGTGTGTTTGGGCTGTCCCCGGCTGTGTTTGGGCTGTGTTCGGGCTGTCCCCGGTGTGTTCGGGCTGTCCCCGCCGTGCCGGGCTGTCCCCAGCTGTGACCCCTGTCCCGCAGTGATCCGCCTGGTGCAGACGGACGAGTCCCGGTACCCGTTCCACGGCCGCCCGCCCACCTTCCTGCGGGCCCAGCTCTACAAGTACTGGTTCACGGCCCCCGGCGAGGGCAGGTGAGCGGGGAGGGGCCCCTGCAGCCCCCAGCCCGGCCTCGGGGGGCTTTGGGGTGACCCGAGCCCCCTGTGTCCCCAGCCCGGGCTCGGCACCGTGGTGGCGGCGGCAGCACGTGCAGGAGTTCTTCCCGGCCGTGTCCCTGGGACACCCCACGCTGGAGTCCCTGCTCAGCCAGCACGGCCTCAAGGTGGGCACGGGGTGGCCCCTCCCTGGGCCCTGAGACCCTCCCTGGCTCCTGACCCCCGTCCTTCAACACCCCTGAGCCCCCTGACATGACCCTGACCCCCCTTCCCTTGCCTCAGCCCTCTCCCTGACCCTATTCCATTGCTCGTGACCCTCTCTTCCTTCACCTTGATCCCCTTCCCGAGCCCTTGAACCCCCCCGAGCCCCCTTCCCTCTCCCCTCACCCACATTCTTGGCTCCCTGACCCTCTTCCCCCACCCTAACCCCCTTTTCCAGCCCCCGATCCCCCCTTCCCTCACCCCTGACCCTCTTCCCTCCCTCTCCCTGTCCCCTGACCCCATTCCCACACCGGGATCCCCATTTTCAACCCCTGGCCCTTTACCCTCACTCCCAATCCCTTCCCCCCCTGACCCCGTTTGCCCCCAGGACAATTCCCCCAGACCCCATTTCCCCAGGACAAGCCCCCTGACCCCTTTTCCCCAGGACAAGCCCCCCTGACCCTGTTCCCCCAGGACAAGCCCCCTGACCCCTTTTCCCCTGTCCCCCCAGGACAAGCCCCCTGTGCGCCGCCGGGCTGAGGCGGCGCTGCCGCGGCTGCTGGCCGCCGTGCGCCGCCTGTGCCAGCCCTTCTCGGGGCCCGTCCTGCTCTGGTCCCTCTACCTGGTGGCGGCCACCGCGGGGCTGCTGCGCGCCCTGGCCCGGCGGGCCCGGGGGGGGACGCCCCCCGCTCGCCACAAAGCGCCCCGCGAGCGCAACGGGGCGCAACGGGGCGCCGAGGGGGCGCGGGGCGCGGACGGGGCCCGGCCCGAGGGCCGCCACGGCAACAAGAGGAAGAAGTGACCCCCGCGGCCCCCCCAGAATCGGGGGGCAGGGAGGGAGCCCCCGGCCGGGGGGGCAGCGCTTGTTGGAGCCCAGCCCAGGGGTGCCCGTGTGCCAGTGCCTTCAGCACGGTGTGGCCACGCGGGGTGGGGACGCGCCCAGGGCCTGGGGACCCCTTGGGGACACCTCCCCAGTGTCCAGGCGCTCCTGGGGACCTCTCCCTGCTACCTGGGGACCCCTCCCTGGGGTTCGGGGGCTGCTTGGGGACATGTCCCAGTGTCGGGGGACCCCTCCCCAGTGCCCAGGGACCCCTCGGGGACCCCTCCAGGCCCCACGGTGGGGGGGCTCAGCACAGGTCAGGGGCTCAGAGCGGGTGGGGGCTCTGTGCCCGCGGGCTGGAGCAGTTTGGGCAGTGCCAGCCCCCTGGTTACCCTGCCCAGCCCCTCAGGTCACTTTGGGGTCCCCCCCAGCACTTTGGGGTGCTCCCCCCAGCGGGCTCTGCCCACCCCACGGTTCCCCCCTGCCCGGCTCAGCCCGAGCCCAGAGGTTTCCTATAATTTTCTAATTAAAGCCTTTGACATTCCAGCCCCGCAGCTCTCCTGGGTTTGGGGGGCCCTGCCCGTGGGGGGCAGCGTCACCCCCTCAAGGGGGGCCTGGCACGGGGGGTGCAGCAGGAGCAGGTTTATTGTAGAGCCCCAGGGCGGGGCCCGGGGGTGCTGCAGGGAGCCCGGCAGGGTTTGGGGTCCCGCAGGGTTTTGGGGGTCCCGCGGGGTTTGGGGTCCCGCAGGGTTTGGGGTCCCGCAGGGTTTGGGGTCACCAGCCGAGTTTGGGGGTGCCAGCAGAGTTTGGGGGGTGCCGACAGAGTTTGGGGAGTCTCGGCAGGGTTCAAGGGTCCTGCAGGGTTTGGGCAGCACCAGCAGGGTTTGGGGTCCCGGGGGGTTTGGGGTCACCAGACGGGTTTGGGGTCTCCAGCAGGGTTTGGGGTCCCGCAGGGTTTGGGGTCCCGCAGGGTTTGGGGTCTCCCGCAGGGTTTGGGGTCCAGCAGGGTTTGGGGTCCCACAGAGTTTTGGGGGTCCCATCAGGGTTTGGGGATCCCGCAGGGTTTGGGGTCCCACAGGGTTTGGGGTCCCGGCAGGGTTTTGGGGTCCAGCAGGGTTTGGGGTCACCAGCAGGGTTTGGGGTCCAGCAGGGTTTGGGGTCCCGGCAGGGTTTTGGGGTCCCGCAGGGTTTGGGGTCACCAGCAGGGTTTGGGGTCTCCAGGGTTTGGGGTCCCGCAGGGTTTTGGGGGTCCCAGCAGGGTTCGGGGTCACCAGCAGAGCTGCCCCGGGCAGTATTTGTCGATCAGGCCCTGGTAGTAGGCGCGCAGCTGCTGCACGTCGGGCAGCTCCTCCTGCTTGGTGTACAGGTCGAACTTGCTGCGGGGCAGACGGGGGGTCAGGGCGGGGGGCTGCAGCCCCCCAAAGCCGCGGGGGGCGCGGCCGAGCCCCCGGCCCCCCCGGGCGCGCACTTGAGCTCGCGGAGCCAGGGCAGCATGCGGCGATCCTCCTCCGAGCACAGGTGCCCGTAGTCGCCGTGGGCGTGCCAGGGGTAGAAGGAGTGGAAGCGAACCATGTAGAAGGCCTGGGGTGGGGGGGACGCGGGTTTAGGGTGCGCCCCCCGCACCCCCAAACCTCCCGGGGGTCCCCGAGCCCTCCCCGGGCTGAGCTCACCTCCTTGGGCAGGGCGAAGTTGTTGAACTTCATCACTTGGTACATGTACTCTGAAAAGGGGGGGGCGTGGGGAGGGGCTGGACCCCCACCGGGGGGAGGACCCCGAGAGGTGCAGGGCCCCCCCAGAGTCACAGAGCCCCCCCAGGAGCTGCAGCCCCCCCAAGGAGCAGCCCCTGCCCCACGCCGAGGGCTGCAGTCCGTGCACAGGGGGCAGTGGGGAGGGGGTCAGTGCAGCCCCGGGGGGCACCAGGGCCCCGTTTGGGGTGGGGGGGCCGCCCTGCCCCCAGGAGAGACCCCCCCAGCGCCCCAAACTCACCATCGTGGCCCCAGGACATGAGGACGTTGTCCAGGCCGCAGCCGGGCTGGTACATCCCGTACTCGGTGCTGCGGATGGGGCGGGGGCTGAGGGGCCGGGACCCCCCCCCGCAGCCCGGCCGGGCCGGGGGTGCACCCCCCGCCCCCCAAACCCCCCGGGGGTCGGCCTCACCTGTACCGGGGGTCTTTGGTGTCGGGGTTCTCGTGGAAGGTGGAGTCCCTGTAGACCACCGACTTCTGCACCTTGCAGCCCACCGGGAAGGTGTCCCCGACCACGGCCCACTGCCGGGGGGCACGGGGGGGTCACAGCACCTCCCGAGGGTCCCCCGGCCGCGGGGGGAACCCCCCGAACCCCTTCCCCGGCGTGCCGCTCACCTGGGGCTCCCCGAACAGCGCCAGCACCTTGCCCAGGTCGTGCAGGAGCCCCACGAGGTGGAACCAGTCTGGGGGCGAGCGGGGCCGTGTCAGCCGCGGGGCCGCGCTCCCGGCGGGGCGCAGCGCGGGCGGCGGCCCCACCTTTGTCGGGGTGCGCCCGGCGGATCCCCTCGGCCGTCTGGAAGGCGTGGAAGGAGTTGGGGAAATCCACGTCGGGGTCCGACTCGTCCACGAGCTGGTCCAGCAGCTCCAGCGCCTCCATCACGCTCATCCTCCGCAGCGAGCACGAGCCGTACTGGGCGCTCTGGGGACGCGCGGGGACACGCGGTGACAGCGCCATCCGCGCCCCGCCACCCTCCCCGCGGCTGGGGGCGCGGGGTCGGTGCCCCCCAGACGGGCTGGGGTGGGGCAGGGGGCTGGGTGCGGGGGGAGGGCTGGGACACCCCCGCTGTGGTGACACCGGGGGACACCGGGGGACACGGGGTGGCCCGGGGCGGTTCGCACCTTCCTGCGGACGAACTCCACGGTCTGGTGGGTGTGCATGAGCCGGTAGGTGTTGTACACGCGGTCGATCAGCTTCCCCTCCTGCGGGGCGGCACCGGGGGCTGGGGGCGCTCCGGGGGTCCCCCCGTGTCCCCCCAGAGCCGCAGACCCCCGCGGCTGCTCCCGGCGGGGCTCCCTGCGCGGCTGCGGGGACAACCGGACCCCCGGACCCGCCCGCTCTGGGACCCCCGCCCACCCCGGGACCCCCACTCACGGCGTAGTTGCGGAGCTCGCTCTTGGCCCTGCCGGGTTTGGGCTCCTCGGAGCACTCGGGGCCCTGCGGGGACGGGGGCTCAGGGGACAGGGACTGGGGACAGCGACCCGAGTGGCTCAGGGGTCCCATCCTGCCCCCAGCCGGGCACTGCGGGAAGGGGATAGGGGACAGGGGACAGGGACAGGGGACAGGGACTCGAGTGGCTCAGGGGTCCCATCCTGCCGCCAACCTGGGCACTGCCGGACAGGAAGAGGGGACAGAGACTGGAGTGGCTCAGGGGACAGGGGACAGGGACCCGAGTGGCTCAGGGGTCCCATCCTGCCCCCAGCCGGGCACTGCGGGAAGGGGATAGGGGACAGGGGACAGGGACAGGGGACAGGGACTCGAGTGGCTCAAGGGTCCCATCCTCCCCCCACCCGGGCACTGCGGGATGGGGACAGGGGACAGGGAACAGGGACCGGAGTGGCTCAGGGGTCCCATCCTGCCCCCAGCCGGGCGCTGCGGCACGGGGACAGGGACAGAGGGGATTGGGGTCCCGTCCTGCTCCTCTGACCCAGGCACTGCGGGACGGGGACGCGAGGCTGGGGACAAGGGGACACCGGCACCAAGGAGAGGCCTGGTCGCGTGGGATCACACCGTCACAGGGGGTCACAGTGTCGCACAATGTCACACTTTGTCACACGGTGTCACACACTATCTATCTATCGCCGTGTCACACGGTGTCACATGGTGTCACAGATCACCACACGCTGTCACCTCCGGGCACAGAGGGACCTGGTGGTGCCGTCCCCAATCCCTGGGGGGGGTCCAGCCCCGGCTGTCCCCGGGTGGGGACAGTGTGAGGGTCCCTGCTCAGCCCCACGCGTGCTGTGGGACACCCCCCGGGCTGGCCCTGTCCCCCCAGCCCCGCTCAGGGTGGGGAGCAGCTCCCGGGGGCCTCGGGACCCCCCACCCGCAGGGATCCCCCAGGCGGGACCCTTTGGGGCAGGGGGCACCCCCAGCAGGGACAGCATCGCCGAGGGGTCTCCTCTGCCCCCGGGGTTGGGGTGGCCCTGGTGTGTCTGCCCCCCAGGTGTGTGTGTGTCCCCCCAGGTGTGTGTGTCCCCCAGGTGTGTGTGTCCCCCCAGGTGTGTGTGTCCCCCAGGTGTGTGTGTCCCCAGGTGTGTCTGCCCCCCCCCCCAGGTGTATCTGCCCCCCCAGGTGTATCTGCCCCCCCAGGTGTGTGTGTCCCCCCAGGTGTGTGTGTGTCCCCAGGTGTGTTTGTCCCCCCAGGTGTGTCTGCCCCCCAGGTGTGTGTCCCCCCCAGGTGTGTGTGTCCCCCCAGGTGTGCGTGTCCCCCCAGGTGTGCCTGTCCCCCAGGTGTGTGTGTGTCCCCCCAGGTGTGCCTGTCCCCCCAGGTGTGTCTGTCCCCCCAGGTGTGCCTGTCCCCCAGGTGTGCCTGTCCCCCAGGTGTGCCTGCCGCCCCCGCTGGAGCCCCGAGCCCCCCTCCCTCGCTCACCTCCTGCAGGCTGCTCATGCTGGGTCTGGGGGCTCCGGGGCTGCGGGGTGGCAGCTGCGCCCCCGCTTTTATGGCGGGGGGTGGCGCGGGGGGCCCGCCCGGCCCCGCGGGGACAATCGGTGACCAGTTAACCCGCCCCGGTTAATGTTTGACCCCGCGCCCGCCTGGGGGGCTGCGGCTCCCGGAGGGGGCTGGGGGACCCCTGGGCCGGCCCCGAGCTGGGGACCCCCGGGCCGGGCACCCCCAGCGCCGGTGAGCCCGGGGGGGCGCGGAGTGACCCGCAGGGACACGGGGAGCGGCACCGGGGCACGGGGGCTGGGGACAGAGCGGGGACACCGGGCTGGCGCTGCCCCGGGGGAAGGGACGGGCATCGGCCCGGCTGGAGCGGCGCGATGGCACGGGTGCGACAGGACACGGGCCGGGCTGGCACGGGTGGGCACGGGCACGTGTGGGCACGGCCGGGACAGGCACGGACACGGCCGGACGTGGGCACGTGTGGGCACAGGCACGGACACACGTGTGTGTGTCCCCACTGTCCCCACGTCTGTCCCCGCAGCCCTGGGGACACAGCCCCCGCCTGTCACCTCCTGCCCCTGAGGGACTCAGTGCCTGTCCCTGGACACGGCCACCCCTTGCCACCCCCTGCCCCATCCCCATGGGATCACTGTGCCCCATCCCTGCCCCATCCCCATGGGATCACCATGCCCCATCCCTGCCCCATTTTCATGGGGACACTGTGCCCCATCCCTGTCCCATCCCCGTGGGCTCACCATGTCCCATCCCATGGAGTCACTGTCCCATCCCCATGGGATCACCATGCCCATCCATGGGATCACTGTGCCCCATCCCTGTCCCATCCCCGTGGGGCTCACCGTGTCTCATCCCTGTCCCATCCCCATGGGATCACCATGTCCCATCCCATGGGATCACCGTGTCCCATCCCTGTCCCATCCCCATGGGATCACCATGTCCCATCCCATGGGATCACCGTGTCCCATCCCTGTCCCATCCCCATGGGCTCACTGTGCCCATCCCATGGGGTCACTGTGCCCATCCCATGGGGTCACTGTCCCATCCCATGGGGTCACTGTCCCATCCCATGGGGTCACGGTGTCCCATCCCATGGGCTCACCACGCTCCGTCCCGGCTCCTGCTCACACGCTCTGTTTATTCCACGCAATCCAGGGTTCCCGGGAAGCAGCGACCTGGGCCAGGGTGGGTCGGGCACCCACCAGGCTCAGCGGGGGCACCCAGGGGAGGGGACAAAGGCCTGGGGACCTCCCGTGCCCCTCAGGAGCTCCACGGGGTGTGGGAAGTCCTGGGACGCCCATGGGGTGGACACAGCTCCCGGTGGCATCCATGGGATCCCATCCCGGAAGCTCCTGGGACACCCAGGGGACACCTCGAGGTATTACTGGGACATCCTGTCCTGAGACTGGGACACCCAGGGGACACCCCGGGGCAGCTCCATTTGTGTGGCACCCAGGGGACATCCTGTCCTGAGACTGGGACACCCAGGGGACACCCCGGGGCAGCTCCGTTGGTGTGGCACCCAGGGGACATCCTGTCCTGAGACTGGGACACCCAGGGGACACCCCGGGGCAGCTCCATTCGTGTGGCACCCAGGGGACAGCGTGTCCCAGAACCTGCTGGGACACCCAGGTGCTCTGGGGAATGGGGGCTGGGGAGCACCTAGAGGATTGGGGTGCTCTGGGAATGGGGTGCTCTGGGAATGAGGTGTTCCTGGGAATGGGAGTGTTCTGAGAATGGGGGTGTTCCTGGGAGTGGGGTGTTCCTGGGAATGGGGATGTTCTGGGAATGGGGTGTTCCTGGGAATGCAGGGGCTCTGGGAATAGGGTGTTCCTGGGAATGGGATGGGGGTGTTCCTGGGGATAGGGGTGTTTCCAGCAGTGGGGGTGCTCCTGGGAATGGGGGTGCTTTGGGGATGGCGGTGCTCTGGGAATGGGGTGTTCCTGGGAATGGGGGTGCTCTGGGAATGGGGGTGCTCTGGGAATGGGGTGTTTCTGGGAATGGGGGTGTCCCTGGGAATTGGGTGTTCCTGGGAATGGGACGGGGGTGTTCCCAGCAGTGGGGGTGCTTTGGGAATGGGGGTCTCTGGGAAGGCAGAGCCTCTGGGAATGGGGTGTTCCTGGGAATTGGGTGTTCCTGGGAATGGGGTGCTCCTG